>NC_057809.1:555329934-555335161 GCF_018294505.1 Triticum aestivum | reverse complement strand
GAGTAGGACTCCTCCTGCGCCCTCTTCCTAGCCGGCGGCCCCCCCCCCTTGGCTCCTTTATATACAGAGGCACGGGGCACCTCTAGACACACAAGTTGATCATTAAGATCGTTCCTTAGCCGTGTGCGGTGCCCCCTGCCACCATATTCCACCTCGATCATATTGTAGCGGTGCTTAGGCGAAGCCCTGCGACGGTAGAACATCAAGATCGTCACCACGCCGTCGTGCTGACGAAACTCCTCCCCGACGCTTTGCTGGATCGGAGCCCGGGGATCGTCATCGAGCTGTACGTGTGCTAAGAACTCGGAGGTGCCGGAGTAACGATGCTTGGATCGGTCGGATCGGGAAGACGTACGACTACTTCCTCTACGTTGTGTCAACGCTTCCGCAGTCGGTCTGCGTGGGTACGTAGACAACACTCTCCCCTCTCGTTGCTATGCATCACCATGATCTTGCGTGTGCGTAGGAAATTTTTTGAAATTACTGTGTTCCTCAACACAATACATGTTGTAAAGATTTTAGACTAAGTTCATGATAATTAAGTTCATCTAATCAAATTATTCAATGAACTCCCACTCAGATAGACATCCCTCCAGTCATCTAAGTATAACATGATCCGAGTTAAATAGGCCGTGTCCGATCATCATGTGAGATGGACTAGTCAACATCGCTGAACATCTTCATGTTGATCGTATCTTCTATACGACTCATGCTCGACCTTCTGGTCTTCTGTGTTCCGAGGCCATGTCTGTACATGCTAGGCTCGTCAAGTCAACCTAAGTGTTTGCATGTGTAAATCTGTCTTACACCCGTTGTATGTGAACGTTGGAATCTATCACACCCGTCATCACGTGGTGCTTCGAAACAACGAACTGTCGCAACGGTGCACAGTTAGGGGGAACACTTTCTTGAAATTATTATGAGGGATCATCTTATTTACTACTGTCGTTCT
Source organism: Triticum aestivum (assembly GCF_018294505.1). Taxonomy (NCBI): domain Eukaryota; kingdom Viridiplantae; phylum Streptophyta; class Magnoliopsida; order Poales; family Poaceae; genus Triticum; species Triticum aestivum. The sequence goes on along the minus strand of NC_057809.1, from coordinate 555,334,209 downwards.
AAGTAAACAAGATGCAAAAACATGATAAACATCACATGCAATCAAATAATAGTGACATGATATGGCCAGTATCATATAGCTTCCTTTGATCTCCATCTTGGGGCTCCATGATCATCTTGTCACCGGCATGACACCATGATCTCCATCATCGTGTCCCCATGAAGTTGCTCGCCAACTATTACTTCTACTACTATGGCTAAGACGTTTAGCAATAAAGTAAAGTAATTTACATGGCGTTTCTCAATGACACGCAGGTCATACAAAAAATAAAGACAACTCCTATGGCTCCTGCCGGTTGTCATACTCATCGACATGCAAGTCGTGATTCCTATTACAAGAACATGATCTCATACATCACATATATCATTCATCATTCATCACAACTTTGGCCATATCACATCACAAAACACTTGCTGCAAAAACAAGTTAGACGTCCTCTAATTGTTGTTGCAAGTTTTACGTGGCTGCAAGAGGGTTCTAGCAAGAACGTTTTCTTACCTACGTTAAAGCCACAACGTGATTTGTCAACTTTTATTTACCCTTCATAAGGACCCTTTTCATCAAATCCGCTCCAACTAAAGTGGGAGAGACAGACACCCGCCAGCCACCTTATGCAATTAGTGCATGTCAGTCGGTGGAACCGGTCTCACGTAAGCGCACGTGTAAGGTTGGTCCGGGCCGCCTCATCCCATAATACCGCTGAAGCAAAATAAGACTAGTAGCGGCAAGAAAGTTGATAACATCTACACCCACAACAAATTGTGTTCTACTCGTGCAAAGAGAACTACGCATAGACCTAGCTCATGATGCCACTGTTGGGGAACGTTGCAGAAAACAAAAAAATTTCCTACGTTTTCACCAAGATCCATCTATGAGTTCATCTAGCAACGAGTGATCGGATGCATCTACATACCTTTGTAGATCGCGAGCGGAAGCGTTCAAAGAACGGGGATGAGGGAGTCGTACTCGTCGTGATCCAAATCAATGGAGATCCTAGCGCCGAAAGGACGGCACCTCCGCGTTCAACACATGTACGGTCAGCGCAACGTCTCCTCCTTCTTGATCCAGAAAGGGGGGAGGAGAGGTTGATGAAGATCCAGCAGCACGACGGCGTGGTGGTGGATGCAACAGTCACCAAAGTAGGGCTTCGCCATTCTTCTGCGAGAGGGAGAGGTGTAGCAGGGAAGAGGGAGGCGCCAATACTTCAGGGTGCGGCTGCCCTCCCTCCCCCCCTTTATATAGGCCCCCTAGGGGGGTGCACCGGCCCTAGGAGATGGGATCTCCTAGGGGGGGCGGCGGCCAAGGGGGAGGAGTGCCCCCCAAGGCAAGTGGAGGCGCCCCCTCCCCTAGGGTTCCCAACCCTAGGCGCATGGGGAGGCCCAAGGGGGGGGGGCGCACCAGCCCACTATGGGCTGGTTCCCTCCCCACTTCAGCCCATGGGGTCCTCCGAGATGGGTGGCCCCACCCGGTGGACCCCCGGGACCCTTCCGGTGGTCCCGGTACAATACCGTTGACCCCGAAACTCTCCCGATGGCCGAAACTGCACTTCCTATATACAATTCTTCACCTCCGGACCATTCCGGAACTCTTCGTGACGTCCGGGATATCATCCGGGACTCCGAACAACTTTCAGATTACTGCATACTCATATCCATACAACCCTAGCGTCAGCGAACCTTAAGTGTGTAGACCCTACGGGTTCGGGAGACATGTAGACATGACCGAGACGACTCTCCAGTCAATAACCAACAGCGGGATCTGGATACCCATGTTGACTCCCACATGCTCCTCGATGATCTCATCGGATGAACCATGATGTCGAGGATTCAAGCAACCCCGTATACAATTCCCTTTGTCAATCGGTATGTTACTTGCCCGAGATTCGATCGTCGGTATCCCAATACCTCGTTCAATCTCGTTACCGGCAAGTCACTTTACTCGTACCGTAATGCATGATCCCGTGACCAGACACTTGGTCACTTTGAGCTCATTATGATGATGCATTACCGAGTGGGCCCAGAGATACCTCTCCGTCATACGGAGTGACAAATCCCAGTCTTGATCCGTGTCAACCCAACAAACACTTTCGGAGATACCCTTAGTATACCTTTATAGTCACCCAGTTACGTTGTGACATTTGGTACACCCAAAGCACTCTTACGGTATCCGGGAGTTACACGATCTCATGGTCTAAGGAAAATATACTTGACATTGGAAAAACTCTAGCAAACGAACTATACGATCTTGTGCTATGTTTAGGATTGGGTTTTGTCCACCACATCATTCTCCTAATGATGTGATCTCGTTATCAATGACATCCAATGTCCATAGTCAGGAAACCATGACTATCTGTTGATCAACGAGCTAGTCAACTAGAGGCTTACTAGGGACATGTTGGTGTCTATGTATTCACACATGTATTACGATTTCTGGATAACACAATTATAGCATGAATAAAAGACAATTATCATGAACAAGGAAATATAATAATAATCCTTTTATTATTGCCTCTAGGGCATATTTCCAACATATAACACAGTAGAGCAGAAACAGAATAATGCTATCACTACATGCATATATGGCTGGTGGAAAGCTGTATGGTTGTAGTTTTGCGAAAAGCCAATTTTTCCCTACAACAATGGAATAGATTTTAATTTTACTATCATGGTGATTGAAACATCGTTGAGAAGGTATCCCCAACTCAATCCCAATTAAAGTCAACCCAACAGTATTAATTAAGCATGGTGAGATACATGTGATAACCCAAGTACTAGATACTCAAGAATTGTCCATAACCGGGGACACGGCTAACCATGATTATATTGTACACTCTGTAGAGGTTTGCGCACTTTTCCTCACAAGACTCGATCGCCTCCGTTGAATTTCTCGCACTACATGGTATTTGAGAAACGGATGACAGAGACACAGTCCTTCAAAAACGTTAACTCTCTACTCTAGGTAGACTATACCAAACCTACAAACCCACTACCTGCTGATCTACCTCTTCAAGAGCTTCACGTAACTTACTCAACTATGCTAGAGCCCATAATAGCTTGTGGCTGCACACGAAAGTTTCTAGCATGAATCATCTCAGTTCCCTTTGAGCCTGGGTGGCGGTCCATAGGAAGATCACACGGGTACCCCGGGATTTCCAAAAAAAAAACAGACGACACTGGGTTCCCCAGGTGCTTCAGTCCACCCAGTTGTTTGATTAAGTTGCCACCTTAAGTTGAACCATTAATTAACAATCTCACATTTGACATGAATTTCACTCAAACCCAAACCACGTCTACGAGCATAGTATAGCAATAAGCAATACGTAGAAGTAACTCCTAAGGGTTTGAATGTAACAGGGCAATAGGTTCTACCTCAGCAACTACTTCCCAACCCACAAGTTAATGACATCCTAATCATGCAATATTTGAGGATTGGAACTAATGCATAAAAACTGGGTAATAATGGGATATGATCAAAGTGTTACTTGCCTTGCTGACGATCCGCGAATCCTAGAGACTCGTAGTAACACGCTTCACACTCCGGGAATTCTATCGCAAGCAAACAATAACATACATAAGTAACAAGCAACGATGCACAAGCAAAACTCAAATAAGAGAGGTTGACCAGAAAGTTCAAATTAAGAACTCTGGTTCACAAAAAGAATCAAATCAAACGGAGCAAAGAAACTCAAACGGCGAAAGAAAGAAGCTTCGTTTACTAATCTGAAACTAGGTCAAATTTTATAGTAGCAAAAACTTGTTTGAGTTGGTTAAACGGAAAGAGGGTTTCGAGACGAAACTCTAGGCGCTTGAATCGCCTGATTCCGTTAAACAAGCGAAAAGATAAACAGAAACTAAGATCGGATCAGAAATCACGATCAGAAAAATCACGGAATAAATCCAATAAAAGAAAACTCACGAAGAGACTAACGAATGAGCGTTCGTTAGTTGTTTCTAACGGGTGAGGAACCGTTCGTTAAAACGAACGAACGAGCGAACGCTCGCTAAAATAATAAACCGAAGAAAAACCGATCTATTAATAAAAAAACAAAAACTAGGGTTTTGAAAAAAAATAAACCGAACGTTTTTTTTTAAACCGACGGCTCGGATCCGGCGGATACCTCCGGCGAGAGGTCCGGTGAGGCGGGGTGCGGGGCGGCGGCTCGCGGGGCGGCGGGGCTTGGCGGCGGCGCTAGGCGGCGGCGGCTGTGGCGGCGATGGTGGTGGTGTTGGGGCGGCGTATATAAGGGGGCGGGGGCGGCGACTTGGAGGAGGGGGC
>NC_057809.1:555307198-555329464 GCF_018294505.1 Triticum aestivum | reverse complement strand
GGAGGGGGCAAGGCACGGCGGAGGCGGAGTCCAACTCGGACTCCGGTCCGAGTGGCGGAGGGGCGGCAGCGCGCGCGCGCGCAGGAGGCGGCGGCGGCGGCGGCCTGGTGCGGCTGGGCCTTAGGCCCAGTCGGCGCGGAACCTTTTTTTTTAAAAAAACTTCGCCGACCGAAATAAAATCCTAAAAAAAACCTTAAAAAAATGCCAAAACAATTTTTCACCGTATAAATAAAATATTTAGAACAAAATGAACATTTTCTTGGCCCTAAAATGCAATTTTGAAAAACATGCAATTTTTCTAATCCGAATAAAATCAAATAAAAATCAATTTAATGATTTTAATATTTTTCCTCCAATATTTTATTTATTTTAGAGAAGTCATATTATCTCCTCTCTTTAATTTTCAATGTGAAATATTTTTCAGACAGAAATAATTAAAATCAAATCCTCTTTTCATTATTTGATAAAAGAATCAAATATGAAGACCGGGAAATCGCCAACTCTCTCCGAGGGTCCTTGAGCTGCTTAGGATTTCGAGAATTACGGAACGGAAAAGCAATAAAACATGATATGCATGGATGATCTATGTATAACATTCGAAATTAAAAATTTGGGATGTTACATTAACAGACAAACTATTACCAACTTTTTACAGGTCATCTTCAGAGCGTCTACTTGGATCCGTACATGGTCATTACTCAGTCGTGCGGACCACAGGTAGCATATGGATATTGGGTGCAGCCGATGGGAGATGGTTGCACGGGATACTTACAACCGGTTTGGATGGCAGTCCAATAATAGGATAGACGTTTAGTCTCCTAATCTTTCTGGCACCGGTTGTGATTTTTATTTTTGGACGCTTGTGACTTTTCTTTGCTTAGCATGACCTTTGTTTATTTTGAGACCTCTGTTTGAAATCTTTGCGATACTTTTTTTAATAAATGGTTGTGTGCATCAAGAGATGCAGAGGCCGGGGGTATTTCTCCTTTTTGAAAAGAAAAAAAATGCTGCAGAGACCAGAAGTTTGATTAGTACTAGCTTAAATCTGCCAGAGAACATGGATCGATCCAGGCTTGGAGCCCCGTTTTGGCCGCAGGCCTTGAGCTGTCGGAATGCACACTAGAAAGGAGCGGCGCGAGGGGGAAGCTCACACGCCACACCACTCCGCACAGGAAGCTGCGCTGCATCATGTGGAGAGGGTTTTTTAGGCCAACTCCACCGTGCAACCTCAAGTGGATGTTCGTTTTGTTCTGTTTTTGTCTCTTTGGGTAGGGATTTGGGGTCGTGTCCGAGCCTGTCTTGGGATGCGGTGGCTGTGCGTCCAGCGCGCTGCCGCATCCTTTTGCCCCATCCTGTCCGTCAGGGCCAAGAAATGCCCAAATTTGCATTAAAACTAGTTTCGAACCCAAATTTTGTCTGAAAATTAAAATAGTTTTACAACCCAATTGAAATTGTCTTTAATAAAATAGTTTTACAACCAAATCGAAATTGTCTTGACTGAACATAAAATGGACAAATACATCTATTGGTTGCCAATGTGATCCCACACGTGCTCAACCAAGTCATTTTGAAGATTCACATGAGTGTGCCAATCACATATCTCACGGTGGAATTGGGCAAACTGTTCAAATGTGGCCGGGTCTTGGTGCAGGGGCTCAATATTTTCACCTTGATAATCAAATCCTTGGCCGAAGATACTCTCATCACGCTCGTCCTCGACGATCATGTTGTGCATGATCACACAAGCAATCATCACGTCCCAAAACTTCCCTTCATCCCATGACAGTGCAGGGTTTCGAACGATACCCCATCGGGATTGAAGCACACCAAAAGTACGTTCCACATCCTTTCTAACACTCTCTTGCATTTGGGCAAATCTCTTTCTCTTCTCACCTTGGGGTTTTGAGATTGTCTTCACAAAAGTTGACCACTGAGAATATATACCATCTGCTAGATAGTATCCCTTATTGTAATGGTGGCCGTTGATCTCAAAGTTGACAGATGGAGAGTGGGCCTTCTGCAAGCCTCGCGAAGACTGGAGAACGCTGCAGCACGTTGATATCATTGTGAGAACCTGCCATGCCGAAGAAAGAATGCCATATCCAAAGATCTTGTGATGCCACCGCTTCTAATATGACAGTGCACCCGTTAACATGCCCCTTGTACTGGCCCTGCCAAGCAAATGGACAGTTCTTCCACTCCCAGTGCATACAATCTATGCTGCCAAGCATACCTGGAAAGCCTCTAGCTGCGTTGGTCGCCAACAATCTCTCTGTATCAGCGGCAGTTGGCTGCCTCAAGTACTCTGGGCCAAAGACCTCGATCACAGCCTGGCAAAACTTGTACATTGACATCAGACATGTTGTCTCACTTATACGCACATACTCATCCACCAAATCGCCTGGAATTCCATATGCAAGCATGCGGATGGCCGCGGTGCATTTCTGGTAGGAGGAGAATCCAAGCTTGTCAAGGGCATCCGTCTTGCACTCGAAGTATGGGTCATGAGCAACCACTCCCTCTCGGATACGATTGAACACATGCCTTGCCAGACAAAAACGGCGACGAAATATATCCGGCCTGAAGAGCGGGGTGTTGGCAAAGTAATCTGCATATAGCAGGGCGTGGCCTCTCTCCCTATTGCGGTTCAGGTTGGGAGCACGGCCAGGGAGTGATCCCCCGTACCGAGGAAGCTGCCGTTGAATATGATCGTGAACGACCAGTGCAGCCACCACAAGATCGTCATCATCCGACGATGAATCGTCCGATGAACAAAGGAAGTGATGGAAGAAAAACTCGTCTCCACTGTCCATACCTTTGTTGGCAAAAGGTCGAACACCTTGCGGTCGTGGTGGCGAAGAGGCCGCGATGATCACCTCGACGCAGCAGGGTGGTTGCCGGCCGGCTACATGCCGCTCTGGAGCTCTCGTCGGAATCTGCCTCGGCTGCCGTGGTACATCGCCGGCAGTCGTGTCCCCTCTGCCACCGGCAAGGATGGCGACGGCCAAACCTCCTCCGATCGACGACCAAAACTACGGCGGAAGCGCGGGCGTGGTGGCGGCCATGTCGAGACGTGGTTTGGTATGGACGGCGGGGGGGCTGCGCGGTGAGGAGGCGGCCGGAGAATAGCGGCGGCGCCGGCGGCGGGGCAGGGCGGGGAGAGAGGGTGAAGCGTTGGGAGCGGAGGGACTGCTAGCGTCCTCGACAGGCGGGCTACGGGGGGGACAAGGGCGTGCGTCGAGGCCGTCCGCGTGCGTCCGTTTCACCCCAAACCGAGCGCAAGTTTGGGCTGGGATGGATCGAAAGCGGATGAAATCCGGACATTTGTCCGTTTGCGCCTGCGCGTTGGGCCGTCTCGTTTGTGCCTTTTACTCCAAAGGACGGGGACGGACAGGATAGGGTCGCGTGGTGGAGTTGGCCTTACCTGAAGGCTGAAGCCCTGGGTGGGTGGTGGCCCTGCTGCTTGGTTGGCCAGTAGTTGAATGCCCATTTATTCCCCTGGCCGCTGCAGGAGCATTTAGCAATCTTGGATGCAAGCGAGCCGCGTACATCCTTGCAGTGCAGTGCAGGGAGCGAGATGCACTTGACATAAATGACGGCATCTCCCTGTGCCCATGCAACGCACAGACGCGTACACGTAGTACGTCCAGGCCTCTCACAGCCACAGGTCGCAACTTGATCCATCCATCGATGGCGCCTGCCGGCAGTAGCGCTCGATCGGAAGGTGGTGGTAGAACAGTAACAACTCTCTGCTGCTTACGGCATGTATAACGATGACATATGGATATAGATGTCTCATAAAAATAATAATTTGAGGCATCTATAGACATGTTTTCTTTCCAATGCAACCTATCACTAGTGGGTCTCATCAAAGAATAAAAAATAAACACTCTAATACACATGTATTTCTACTTTTCACTCTAATTTTTTCCAGTTTTTTACACCGGATCATAATTTTTCCTTTCAAACACCCGGCTCCAGTAGAGAGGACCTCGCTTCCTCATCCGAACCGACTCTTTCTGGCATCCGATCCTACATGACATACGGGACATCACCCGGAGGCTATGCATTGCACGTGCGCTACCTGCCACGGGATCATGTAATTCGGTAGATTTTTAAGCGAAAAATTGGAGCATTGTGGGCTCGTTCGATCCGAGCACAGTAAACGATCCCGACTTCCCGTACAAGGCAGGCAGCTGATGCAAGCCAGTTGCAGATTGCCCGGACAAGTTACACTGTTTTGGTGGTGGTACGAGTAGTACGTAGCATGTGTGTGCGTGCACGCTAAACCGGTAATTATTGTGTCCCTGTCTGTCGAGAGTCAAGGTCTTTTGGCTGGCTGGTGAGGGCCAGAAGGACGCATCAAAGAGGTCATTATGGGCAAGAAAGCAGCACCTTTCCATGATGCACGTCGCTGGAGCTGGAGGAGAGCGATGGGGCTGCGAAAGAGGACCCCATGCAAAGCCCATGGATGGCTCCAAACTTGCTTTGCCGTCTCGTCTCGGTCATGCATATGCAGTGCCACTTCCACCCGAGCAAAATTTATGTATATCAGGATTACATGATTGGAACGAGAAAAACCAAGTAGGGGCAAGAAGGACAACGACCATCCAGAAATGCCTTCTGGTGCTCAGGCTACATGAAGCTCGTTTCTTTTTAGATTAAAAAAACAGTTTCAGTGATTCAAAATTCTAGAAAAAAAATCCACAGTATCATACAGATGTATACTCCACGTGTGAAAAGTTTCACGACGAAATATTTTGACATGTGAGCTAGACAAAAAGGACAAATTGTTGGGGACTATATAAACGCATTGAACAACACAGAGGCGGATGACGGAATTTTTTTAAGGTGTGGCGAACTTTTAAGTAAAAAAATTCATGTGAATCCTCAGAAGAATAACCAAATATAGGAGAATAGTAAAATCATTAAGCCAGCCACCAGACATCTTGTTGCGTAACTCGGCCTTGATGATTTTCAAGAAGTTGGCTATGAAAAGGTGTTTGCACCTGTTGCTCGACTCAAGGGCGAGGTTGCTCTTAGCTATGGCTGCACAAGAGGGTTGAAAGTTTTTTATAGGAATGTTAAATCTGCTTTTCTCAACAATGATCCCATAAAAGAAGTGTACGGGGAACAACTTCTTGGCTACGAGAAAAAAAAGAGGCAAAGACTAGAAAATTGGTAGCTCAACGAGGCACTATATATAAGGGCTATCGACCAAGAGCTTGGAACAAAGTTAGATCAAAGTTTGACTTGTCTCGGTTTCAAGAGATATTCCTTCAAGCACGCAGTCTATACAAGAAAATCCAAAAGTTGAACCTGCTAGTTGAAGTGTATGTTAACCAAGGTTTTGGTTACCGAATGGGGCATTTTTACCGAGAGGGGACCGGTAAACATGGTTACCACAAAATTTTGAGAAATTTCAAACGAAATTTATAATTCAATTTTGAATCCAAATTCGTTCAAAAAGATATAGATAGCACTTGAACCTATATTTATCATAAAAGAGCTACTAGCTTAGTGGAATGTTGTCTACACGAGTGTTGTGAGGTGCTGCCATACTTTACAGTACATTGAGGGCTTGAATTCAACAAATTCAAAAAAAAAAATTGCTTGAAATGACCATTTTACGAAGGGGGCCGAAATATGTGGTAACTATGGTAAATCTTAAAATTTCAAGCGGTAACCAAAACACTGATGTCCACGATCTGCTTATAACCGAAAATAGCATGTTGGTCTATCCCTAGTCGCATAGTCGGTAAAGCTTTTAGCACGGTATGTCGGTTATGTATTGTCAAAGAAAATATATCCAAAAAGGTGCAAAATGCATGCGTTATCAAAAAATATATTTTCCGTTCATTTTTCTGATGGCAAGTTACGAAAAGTTCTGTCGAGAGCAAACCACCGAGATAATTCGGTGGAAGACACAGTTAGACGTTCATGTGCTAGACAGCATATCAATCAAGTTACTCCCTCCGTTCGAAAAAACTTATCCCAAGCTTGTCCCTCAAACAGATGTATCTAGCATTAACTTGATGTTAGATACGTCCATTTAAGAGACAAGTTTTTTCGGACGGAGGGAGTATCTGCTTGTGTGCTTCCTAGCTTTGCATATACGTGCGTTGTGCTTGGTAGCACATAAATCAAGCTGCGTGCTTGTGTACTTCCAATCTGGGTTTGCATATACGTGCCTTGCGCTTGGCTAAGGGTCTAGCAAACAATATATGCATAGGTATAAAAAGTTTTTGGCACAGAATCAAGGTGTGGCGGCTGCCCTGTACCGTTCACTATATAAACCAGCGATTTTCACTTTTCTGTGTACCTCGCAAATCAATGTAATTTCTCATGAGATTACACGTGTAGTATACATCCATATGTCGATGTTGACTTTCCTCAGAACTTCTTAAAACTTTGAAACGTGATTTTTTGAATGTTTCCAAAAAAGGCTTCATGTAGCCCCGAGCACCAAAACGCTGCCCTCGATGATCATCCTCCTACTCCTCGTCCTCTCTATCTACTACTATTGCTATTACGGAACCGGTCATGTGCTGCTAACCAAACGTATTAAAGTTATTTTATTTTATGATCTTAGCACAGGGAAGTTCCCTTCTACACCCGAGCTCAAATGAGCTCGGGGTAAACAGTAACTCGGAAACATCTAAAAAATATTCAAAAAATATGAATTTTTATGAAAAACTTTGACAAATATTCTAAGAGCCTGCAAAATTTCATCATGAAATCACATTTGTGGAAGTTGTGGCAAAAAAAATCAGTTCTCGAAAATGCTTTCGAAAGTAGCATTTTCTGAGTATCGATTTTATTTTTTCTCACGACTTCCACAAATGTGATTTCATTATGAAACTTTGCAAGCTTTTAGAACATTTGTCAAAGTTTGCCATAAAAAAATCAGATTTTTGTAAACAGTTTAAAATGTTTTTTGACTTTATTGTGCACCCGATCTCATTTTAGCTTGGGTGCAAAAACTTCATGTCCTCTTCACACGGACCAATAGAAAATCGCATGATTAGAGAGTCATGCCCTCTTGACAACTATAGAATTGGAAAACTATTTTTAATTGAAAGTGTGTTTTATTACACAAGGAAAACAAAATAGTTCTACAAAGGGATTTGAGTGGACGAGAACTGCATGTAGTAGGAATCTGGTTCACCGATTTGGGTATCAATTCTATGGCTCTCAACCTATATGGTTTCAGTTTCGACCAATAAGTAGTTGATAGCAGGCTCGCATTATTAATACTCGAGGTGATACCATTAACCGTGCCAACCTTGGTATAGAAGTAATGCTCGCAACTTCCCTCTAGACTTGGTTGCTGCAATAGAGTGCAAATAAATTATAAGGATTTCAATAACACTAGTCAAACGACCAACATAGGAAAAAATTTCCAAGGATTGAAATCCTCCAAGTTTCTTATAAAATGACCACACACAGTTCTCCTGCATAGTGCAAAAAAAAATCTATGAAATTGTTTTAAATAAAAGTAGGGTAGGGAAGGCTAATTCCAGTAATATTTTCTGTGTTTAAGTTTCGTGTGATACTTCTAATTGTTGCTGAAGTTGACTGGTTGTATCAAACTTGCAGTTAATCTTTAGGGCTTGAGTGAAACTCTGAATATTACTCCTCTAGTGAGAAAAGCTTTCAATGAAATACAATAGTAGTAAAATAGCACTCTTATTGCACAAGAAATGATAGATTTTGGTAAATAACAAGAGTAAGATTAAATCACACATGATATTTGCTAGATTCTATGATACCAAGAAAAAAAACACTCAACTGCTTCACCTCAGGGTTGCTTTTCAATTGATCTTGGCAATCCATGTTTCTTTCGAGGAGAGGTTGTGGCAATTCTCGACGCGAAGGTCTTTCAATGGTGTGGAGACCACCTTTGTTGGATATGAGACATGTTGGTTGGTTTTGGGTCTTGGCGCTATTGCTTCTGGTCAACGATGTATCTTGATGTTGTGGGTGTTTTAGTTTAGCCTTAACCCTATCTGCAATCTCTGGATTTTTTGTGTGTTTGGTGTTTGTAACCTAAATTTTGTACGGCCTTTCCAAATTAAACGGGCAATATCCAACTTATAGTGGCACAACTCCTCCTTTGCTTAAGCAAAAAAAAGTACAAGGCACAATACCTCTTTATAAGTGGTTAAAACTGGAGAGTTTCAACTCTAAAGAAAATGTGCAAAAGCTAACCATATGCATTTAGATATATAGCTCTACTAATGGGCTGTAACTTATTGTTGTATCTAAGGAGCTCCTATTATTTTTTATTTCATTTGTGTTTTTTTCGAAACGAAGGCAAAAGTTTTGCCTCATCGATTAATTAAGAAGAAGAGTGTCGGTGTCAAAACCGGCGGATCTCGGGTAGGGGGTCCCGAACTGTGCGTCTAGGCCGGATGGTAACAGGAGACAAGGGACACAAAGTTTTACCCAGGTTCGGGCCCTCTCGATGGAGGTAAAACCCTAAGTCCTGCTTGATTAATATTGTGATATGGGTAGTACAAGAGTAGATCTACCACGAGATCGAGGAGGCTAAACCCTAGAAGCTAGCCTATGGTATGATTGTTGATGTGTATGTTGTCCTACGGACTAAAACCCTCCGGTTTATATAGACACCGGATAGGGTTAGGGTTACATAGAGTCGGTTACAATGGTAGGAGATCTTCATATCCGTATCGCCAAGCTTGCCTTCCACGCCAAGGAAAGTCCCTTCCGGACGTGGGACGGAGTCTTCAATCTTGTATCTTCATAGTCCAGGAGTCCGGCTGAAGGTATAGTCCGGCTATCCGAACACCCCCTAATCCAGGACTCCCTCAGTAGCCCCTGAACCAGGCTTCAATGACGATGAGTCCGGCGCGCAGATTGTCTTCGGCATTGCAAGGCGGGTTCTCCTCCAAATTCCGTGTACCTGTTTGAATAAAGTCCGGTTTCTTGTAGATGTTGCGCTCCTTGGCTTCTACGCCCAATAATGGCCGCTTCCCACGTGTCAAACGAATATGAAAAGTCTGAGTGTTTTTACATTCACACCCCTAGCCGCGTAAATGAGCTACCCTATTAAAGGGGACGAGGATTTAGATCCAATCCACACCTTCTCCCCTCCGCGAGTGTTCATCAGAGCGCATCCGACAAAGGTCCATTCCACCATGGCCAGCCGTCGCAACTCCTCCCCTCGCCCTTCCAGCCCTAAGCCTGGATATTGGGAGAGATGTTCCACCCCGCATAGCGAGCTAGTGACGCTCCAGACCAAGGGATTTCTCCCCCCGACCTATATGGTCCCGGTTCGAGCCGGTCTTGCCGTCTGCAACGGCGGAGAGCAAGCAGAGAATGCCCCTAATCCCTCCAAAGGAGGGCGGGTGTGCCTTGTCCCTTACTTAATAAGGGGGCTCAGATTTCCAATCCACCCATTTCTCCGGGGGCTGCTGGAGTTCTACGGACTCCAACTACATCATCTCACGCCTGCCTCAATATTGCATATCACGGGCTTTGTAGCCCTCTGCGAGCTGTTCTTGGGTGTTGAAGCTCATTTCGGACTATGGAAGGAGCTATTTTGCCTCGTGCCCCGTTCCAAGAAGGGGTCATTGTATCAAGTGGGTGGAGCCGAAGTGTGGCGCATCGCGGGGACCGGATATCTGTCCGGAACCCCAAAGAAGGCGTCTGAAGACTGGCCCTCGGAATGGTTCTATATAGAAGACGTCCCCGCTGCCGGATCCTGTCCGGATCGGCCTCCCTGAATTCAACAATGCTCCCTTAAAGAAGCGCCTAAGCTGGCGCCCACGGAGCCCTCAGAGGGAAAGTGACAGGGACATCATTTACCTGATGGGCCGAATAAGATTGTTAGCCCATTCCGGACTAACCATGATCGGGGTTATGGCCGAATGCATTATGCGGGGGGTGCAACTGCTTCAGTATAGAAGCCACCCCATGTGGGACTTCAACAGGGAGGACGACGCCACCCGCTACGGTCGTAAGGGGCCGGATTCAGCTGCCGCTCTACTAAAGATCTTGTCCACTTTGTATAAGGGAGAAGAGCAGGAATTTCTCCGCGTCAACCCTCAGGGTGGATTCTCCATGCACAATCCCCCGAGCTGGGTAAGCGGCCATATTTACTTGTCCATCCGTTTTGTATTCCCATTGTTAAACATTCAGTCTAACGACTTTAATGCAGGAACTGCGCCGGGCTGTTAAGGAAATAAGCAGCCCTCCTCCACAACCCGAGGACCCAGGACGGTCCCTCGAACCAGCCTCTCAAGAGGATCCGGACATATCTGTGGAGTTGATTGATGGAGTGTTCCATCAATTGAGTGAGGACAATGCCTTGGTGGCCATTACGGCCGATTACCCAGGGCTAATCCTGACGCCCCAGGTACCTGAGATCAAAGTCCCAGTACCCCGAATAGGTGTCCGCCCACTCGTGTTCAGTTTCCTGATTGCAACCGAACTTTGCAGGGGAGGTTTTTAAGGCGGAAGGCCGAATCTGCGGCGACAAGCCAATGAGGGGCCGTAGGGCCCCGTGGGCCGAAAAGAAGTGCAGTCCGGACCGAGGCGTCAGTGCAAAGGTATGGCGCGCCCCCTTATCCTAGGTGTTATACCTTCGAGGCACATTGACACTCATGCTCTCTTCAGGACAAAGAGACCTCGTCGGACTATACCCGGAGAGGCTGCCAATCGCGCCTCCACCAGCCAGGCTCCAAACCCTGGTCCGAAGGTGGAGGCGAACGCAAGGCGCGCGCCAGACGCTCCTTTGACGGAGGATGTGGACGGGTTGTCTGCCACCAACTCTGAGGTGGAGAGTGCCATGAACCACAGGCGTCGCCGGACAATTCTTCGCGACGCTTGTTTCTCCCAAGGGGCGTTAGATGCCTTCAACTCGGGAGATGCGCACCTCCGTGCCGCTCAAAATGGTCTAGCCAGAGCCACGAAGCAATATGTAAAAGACATACGGGTAAGAAATTTTTGGTAATTATATATATAGCAGTAGCTCCCGAGACTTGAAACAGTTAGAATAACTGATTTAAGGATCATTTGGTATGCAGGTTCTTACAGAAAAGAATTCCCTACTGTCCAAGGAGCTGGAAGAGTGCAAAGCCCAACTAGAGGCCACACTAGCCGCAGCAGGGGAGCCTAAGGAGACCCCTCTGGTAATATACACTTCGAAAGATAAGTATTTTGCGAAGCACGGCTTTGGTGCGAATCTGACAAATAAAATTACAGATGGCGCCGGATTGAACCGGAAAGGCAACACCTCCAACGCCAGCTAAAGGCTGGTGAGAGGGTGCTGATAAAGGTGACGGGGGAGAAGAACGATCTCCAAGATGCCAACACCAAGCTGGGCGTCGAGCTGAAAGATGTTCGTGCCCAGCTGTCAGACTCCGTGAAGGAGAATCAGCGGCTTCAGCGCGGCATATTTAGTAAGTTCTTGAACGAACCTTTTGAAAGAAAGTTCGGCGGGGAAGTCAATTAACAGAGCAATGTCTGTAGGTGTGCTAACAGGTCATCCTGCAGAGGAGATGCCCGGTTCTACGGGTGGCCTTCTTCCCGAGCTCTCGCAACTGCTCGATCGAGTTCGGCAGGCGATGCGAGGCGTCGCCCAGGCCCTGTGGCCATCCGTCTCCATGCCCGAAGGTCTTGAAAAGCTTGCGGAGAAGCTAAAGGGAGCACGGCGGCGCTTCCGATTGTGGAAGATATCAGCCTGCCGTCAAGGTGCTAGGGAGGCCTGGGCCATGGTGAAGACGCGGTACACAAAGGCTGACCCCAACCACATGACCGAGGTCGGTCCTGTAGGGGCCGATGGGAAGGAGATCCCTCTAAGCTTAGTATACGGCCAAGTAGAGTTGGCCGCAAAGTATTCCCAGCAGGACTGTAAATTAGACAGCCCGTTAGATGGTATTGAAGAGGAATACAACCAGTCAAAATGACTATGTAATTTAATTGACATTTATAATGCCTTCTAGCCGGATTGTAGATCATTTGTCATGGCTGACCTTTTCGCTTCAGCCTCGGGACCTGACGGTCCGGAGTGTGTCCAAATTCCCATGCGGTTATATAGGAACCGGGGAATGCATGGAGACCAGGCATAGGGGTCATTAGGGCGTGAACAGACAAGTGCCCGACTAGGTATGTTATATTACATGGTTAGTAAGAAACATCTTCCAGGGAGAATAGTTTCGTTAGGGGTTCCTTTCCCTGGGAGGCATGCCCTAAGGTGCATGTCCATGCTGCGAAAAGAAACGCAGGAAAAACATCTGGGGGCGTATAGATAAAAATAAAAAAAGATCATCTTTAGTTCACCGACCGAATATTCCCTTAAGAACGCTAGCTTTCGGCTTCACCCAGTCTGAGGTACACGTCCGGCTGACCCGGCAGTAACAATCGCAGAGGTGCTCCCTTTACCACCTAGTCGAACAATCGGGAACGTAGGGGTAAGCACAGGAGCCAGGCAACCCAGCTTGGCCAAAACTTAAGTCATATCGATGCATATAATGGTGAATAAAAGGTACATGCGGAAGTGTGACACATGTGTTGGGCATGAAGCCCGCATGAATAAGCTTCTGTTTAAAGAAGCCCCCAGGTTTAATGAGCGCGGATAGTGTGTCACTTTATGAGCCTTTAGAGGCTATAAGAGAGAGAGAGAGAAGAAGAGAAATGTAAGACAGAAAATATAAAAAATGGACAAAGGAAGGAGACGAACACAGAGTCCGGCGCTAGGCATAGAATCTTCGAAGACGGGCTGCATTCCATGGGTTTGGCTCGAGTCGGTTATCCGATGCATCCCGCAGGTGGTACGCTCCACCAGTCAGGACTTGGTCAATTATGAAGGGACCTTCCCACTTGGGCTTGAGTTTGTCCTTTTTCTTGTCCGGTAGTCGTAGAACTAATTCGCCAACGTTGTAATTTTTGGCCCGTACTTCTCTGCTTTGGTATCTTCGAGCCTGCTGTTGATAGAATGCAGAACGGGCTTTTGCCACATCACGCTCCTCCTCCAATGCGACCAAGCTGTCCTGCCGATCGAGCTCGGCTTCTCTTTCTTCGTACATGCGCACTCGAGGTGAGTCATGAATTATGTCGCAAGGCAAAACTGCCTCTGCGCCGTACACCATAAAGAATGGTGTGTATCTGGTGGTGCGATTCGGCGTGGTCCACAGCCCCCAGAGTACGGAGTCGAGCTCCTCTACCCAGTGTGTGTTAGATTCCTTGAGGGACCGCACTAATCTGGGTTTGAGGCCGCTCATGATAAGACCATTTGCACGTTTGACCTGGCCGTTAGTTTGTGGGTGATAGACGGAAGCATAATCGAGCTTGATGCCCATGTTTTTGCACCAGAGTTTTACCTCATCGGCCATGAAGTTCGTGCCATTATCAGTGATGATGCTGTGGGGAACGCCGTAACGGTGTACAACCCTGGATATAAAGTCTATCACTGGTCCGGATTCGGCCGTCTTAACAGGCTTGGCTTCTATCCATTTGGTGAACTTATCCACCATGACCAGTAAGTATTTTTGCTTGTGGGTTCCGCCTTTAAGGGGTCCAACCATGTCAAGCCCCCAGACCACGAAGGGCCAAGTAATGGGGATGGTTTGGAGGGTGGTGGGTGGCATATGGCTTTGGTTTGCAAAGAGCTGGCAATCGGTGCATCGTTGGACTAAATCCTGAGCGTCTGCCCGGGCCGTCGGCCAATAAAAGCCTGTACGGAAGGCCTTGCTTACAAGGGACCGGGCTGCAGCGTGATGACCGCCGAGTCCGGCATGAATTTCAGCCAGGAGATTCCGCCCCTCCTCTTCGGAGATGCACCTTTGAAGGACTCCGGTAGTGCTTTTCTTATAAAGCTCTCCCTCGTGGACTCTGTAGGCTTTGGATCGCCGCACTATGTAGCGTGCCTCATTTTGGTCCTCGGGGAGTTCCTGCCTAGTAAGGTAGGCGAGGAATGGTTCTGTCCACGGGGCGATGATGGCCATTATTACGTGGGCTGAAGGTGTTATTTCATTGGCAGAGCCTCCGATCGTGTCAGAATGTTCGGTGTCGGGCGGTGCGGTTGGGTTCGGGCTGTTATTGTTCGGCTCCCCTTCCCATGCTACGTATGGCTTGAACAGCCTTTCCAAGAAGATGTTGGGGGGGACTACATCGCGTTTTGCGCCAATGCGTGCCAGGACATCTGCCGCCTGATTATTTTCCCGGGCTATATGGTGAAATTCAAGCCCCTCGAACCGAGCTGACATTTTTAGGACGGCGTTGCGGTAAGCTGCCATTTTTGGATCCTTGGCATCGAAGTCTCCATTTATTTGGGATATTGCGAGGTTCGAGTCCCCGCGCACCTCTAGGCGTTGGATTCCCATGGATACTGCCATCCGGAGACCATGTAAAAGAGCCTCATATTCGGCTGCATTGTTGGAGTCCGTATACATAATCTGTAGTACATATTGAACCGTGTCTCCTGTGGGGGACGTCAAAACGACGCCAGCCCCCAGTCCGGCCAACATCTTGGAGCCGTCAAAATGCATGATCCAATTTGAATATGTGTCGTACTCTTTAGGGAGTTCGGCCTCCGTCCATTCTACGACAAAGTCGGCCAAGACTTGTGACTTGATGGCTCGTCGTGGCTTATAAGTTATGTCGAATGGGCGGAGCTCGATGGCCCATTTCGCAATCCGGCCCATTGCGTCACGTTGTTTATAATATCATTAATTGGTACTTCCGAGGCTACTGTTATTGAACACTCTTGAAAGTAGTGTCATAGCTTCCGGGATGCCATGAATACCGTGTACGCAATCTTTTGATAATGCGGGTACCGTGATTTGCAGGGAGTGATGACAGTGGAAACATAATAGACCGGCTTTTGAAGGGGGAATTTGTGTCCGTCCGCTTCTCGATTGACGACGAGCACTGCGCTTACAACCTGATGTGTTGCTGCAATGTATAATAGCATTGGTTCGCCAATGTTTGGCGCGGCCAGGACTGGGTTTGTTGCCAGTATGGCTTTTATTTCGTTGAGTCCGGCCGTGGCTGCGTCCGTCCATTTGAAGTGTTCGGTGCGCCGAAGGAGGCGGTAAAGGGGTAGGGCCTTTTCTCCCAAGCGGGAGATAAAGCGGCTTAGAGCCGCCACACATCCGGTTAACTTTTGTATTTGTTTGAGGTCCTTTGGGATATCCAGTTGTGATAGAGCTCGGATCTTGGCTGGATTTGCTTCAATTCCTCTACCGGATACAATGAAGCCCAAGAGATTTCCGGCTGGAACGCCGAAAACGCATTTTTCTAGGTTGAGCTTGATGTCGTATGTTCGGAGGTTATCAAATGTGAGCCTCAAGTCGTCTACTAGAGATTCAACATGTCTTGTTTTGACGACCACATCATCTACATATGCCTCCACTGTTTTGCCGATCTGGCTTGCCAGACATGTCTAAATCATGCGCTGATATGTTGCACCGGCGTTTTTGAGCCCGAAGGGCATCGTGTTGAAGCAGAATGGCCCATATGGTGTGATAAATGCTGTTGCGGCTTGGTCTGGTTCTGCCATCTTGATTTGATGGTAGCCAGAATATGCGTCGAGGAAACACAACGAATCGTGTCCTGCGGTAGCGTCGATAATTTGATCGATCCGGGGGAGGGGGAAGGGATCCTTTGGGAAAGCCTTGTTAAGGTCTTCAAAATCAACACACAGGCGCCAGGATTTGTCCTTCTTTGGTACCATCACCAGGTTTGCTAGCCAGTCTGGATGTTTTATATCTCTGATGAATCCGGCCTCCAATAGCTTTGCTAGCTCCTCTCCCATGGCCTGTCTCTTAGGTTCGGAAAAACACCGAAGAGCCTGTTTGATAGGTTTGAATCCTATTTGGATATTTAAGCTGTGCTCGGCCAGCCTGCATGGGATTCCTGGCATGTCTGAAGGGTGCCAGGCGAAAATGTCCCAGTTCTCTCATAGGAACTTTCGCAATGCGACGTCGACATCAGGGTTTAACTGTGCCTCGATGGAAGCTATCTTATTGGGGTCCGTTGGATGGACTTGGAATTTGACTATTTCGTTCGCCGGTTTAAAGGAGGTGGACTTGGATCTTTTGTCGAGTACCACATCGTCCCTATTCACCATAGAGCGCAGCGTAGTCAGCTTCTCAGCCACTAGGGCTTCGGATAGTGCCTCGAGGGCCAGTGCGGCTGTCTTGTTTTCGGGGTGGAGTGCTATGTCCGGATCACTAGCGAGAGTGATGATCCCGTTAGGCCCGGGCATCCTGAGCTTCATGTACCCGTAATGGGGTATTTCTTGGAAGATTGTAAACGCTTCCCGCCCTAGCAGAGCGTGATAACGGCTGCTAAACGGGGCCACCTGGAACGTGACCTCTTCGGACCTGTAATTATCCGGCATGCCGAACACCACATCTAGTGTGATTTTTCCTGTACAGCGCGCTTCCCGACTGGGGATTATTCCTCTAAAGGTTGTGCTGCTTCGCTCAATGCGGTTCCAGTCTATTTCCATTTTTTGAAGAGTCTCCTCGTAAATGAGGTTCAATCCGCTGCCGCCGTCCATGAGTACCTTGGTAAGACGAAAGCCGTCCACTATTGGACTGAGGACCAATGCGGCTAGTGCTCGGGCTGTTCGGAATTTAGGTTCATCACTAGCATTAAAGGTAATAGCCGTGTCACTCCACGGGTTTATTGTTGCTACTTGGCAGACTTCGGCAAGGCTGCAGAGTGTCCTTTTTCGCATATTATTTGATGCGAAAGTCTCGAAGACTGTTAATACCGTATTGGTGTCTCTGGGGTGGCTTTCTGTGGCCTCCGGAATTAGGAGATTTTCGCCAATTTTGGCCACCTGCCGGAGTATCCAACATGCTCTGAGGCTGTGAGTTGGTGTGGCGTCCTCTGTACTATGAATTTTAAAGGGTCCATTAAGCCACCCTTCCAGTACGGTTCCATGCCCTGTAGAGGGTTTTTGCTTTTTAGTGCTTGACTCGGGTGACTGGTGATGATGCACCCTTTTATTTCGGACTGGGTTTGTATTCAGGGCCGGATTGTCCCAAAATTTTATTTCGGTTTTCCAGGCGCTTTCCATCGCACAGTATTTTCGTACAATGGACGCCAAGTCAGTGAAGCGTATAATATCATGGCGACTTATGGTGTTGAGTATTCCCTTGTTTGTGCAATTATTGCAGAAGATTGAGATTGCGTCTTCCTCGCGGAAGTCCCTTAGCCTGTTCTTAACCAGGAGGAATCTGGCCCAGTAATGATGTATTGTTTCATCGGGTTCTTGCCTGATTTTGGATAGATCGCTTATGTTGGGGTGGGTGGGTGGAATTAAATCCGAAGCCTCACCCCATCTAAGGCTCAGAGGCTGAGGAATTTCTTAACTCGAAAATTTGGATTTCTGGATGTTGTCTAATGAATCCAGCCCGTCGCCTAACTCTAAGTTCAGGTCTTGAGTGATATCCTCCCCTCCGCGGGTATCCGGCTTGGAGGGATCGAGAATCCAGATGTAGCGAGTCCTTAAGATAGATGAAGGGTCGCCACACTATCCCTCTACCATGGCAACGTGATGGGTGACTTGGGGAGAGTTAATCTCTCTCAGATCGGTTTTAGGCCCAATCTGGTCGTAATCCGTAGCGACTCCTAGGGCGGCGAAGCGATCCAAGAGCTCGTTTATGAAGGAAAGCTCTATTGGATCTAACTGCTCGGCGAGTTCCGAGTTGACATGAAGATTGTTTTCGATGGCTCGAGAGGTCATCGTCGGCGCAGAAGCCGAACAGGCGGTCATGAGAAAGCCACCTAACCGGAGGGTTTGGCCGACAGCCAAAGCTCCCTTAGCAACGGTGCCGTCTTGAAAGACGGGGCGAGGCATCCTTCCTGATGGCGACGACACAGAGGAATTCTCAATGAAAGCACCAATGTCGGTGTCAAAACCGGCGGATCTCGGGTAGGGGGTCCCGAACTGTGCGTCTAGGCCGGATGGTAACAGGAGACAAGGGACACAAAGTTTTACCCAGGTTCGGGCCCTCTCGATGGAGGTAAAACCCTACGTCCTGCTTGACTAATATTGATGATATGGGTAGTACAATAGTAGATCTACCACGAGACCGAGGAGGCTAAACCCTAGAAGCTAGCCTATGGTATGATTGTTGATGTGTATGTTGTCCTATGGACTAAAACCCTCCGCTTTATATAGACACCGGATAGGGTTAGGGTTACATAGAGTCGGTTACAATGGTAGGAGATCTTCATATCCGTATCGCCAAGCTTGCCTTCCACGCCAAGGAAAGTCCCTTCCGGACGCGGGATGGAGTCTTCAATCTTGTATCTTCATAGTCCAGGAGTCCGGCTGAAGGTATAGTCCGGCTATCCGAACACCCCCTAATCCAGGACTCCCTCAAAGAGAATTTCCCAGTTAATTTATGGAAAATCAGGCGAAAACCAATACAGATGAAGCACTGACTAACAAATCACATGGTAATAAACCCCACAACCGCACATGCGACTCCCGCCAGACTCTTCGAATACACAACATCCACGAACCCCGACATTTCTACTACGCCAAGAGACCCCCGACAAGAACACCTCAACACAAGGCATCAGACACCTTTCAACCCACAATGAGAACCCAATCCAAGAGGACAGGCTGAGAGAGCAAAGTTCATCCATCAAGCACCCAGAGATGCCTTGCTTGTGGCGCCACTCTTTCCTTTGCCCGCCTTCTTTTGTTTACCCCTTATTGGCGTCCCCATCAAGAGGCAAGCAATCGACCTGCCCAAACCAGGTCTAGCAACCTCCACACTAGCGAGCAAGTCACAAAGTTCCTTCGCAAAGATAGCATCTGGCTTTGGAGTAGGCACCAACACACTTGCCTCAATGGTCATGTCAACAGGCATCACCTGCTCGATGGTCGCGGATGAGGGAAGGGCAACAACATCCAAAACTCCACGCTCCATGACACCGAGAGGTAGATTGGCTGACGCCTGACACCCAATGAACTTAGGCGAGCAAGAGATTGCAAGGTCTAAATCACCACACTCCTCGGCATCAAGTTTCTGGCTAGACTCCCGGGGTGATGCTGGCGATAAAGCCACATCGAGACCTCAGGGGTGTCTACCTTCAACTGTTCGAGGGACAGAGGTAGAACATGACTCCCACACAGGTCTTGAAGCTCAAGCATGATCTGCAGCACCGGAGTCACAACCACATCATTGCCTAGTCCCTCAGAGGTTGACGACGGCGAGTTTGTTCTAGCACGAGGGGAGGAACGGCCATGAAGCTCGGCTCCCCTCTCGATCTCGAAGCTATCATCAGGCCCAACCAAAGGGCGCAACACATGAGCGTTCTGCAACACGGGCGACGCTAGCGTGAGCGCGCCCTGTGCAGCCTCAGCTCGCTCAATGAAGCTCTCCATCCGCAACATCCAATCTTGCATGGAGTCAATGACATCACGTAGAGGCTGGACCGTCTCCTCAACCCGGAAGGAAGCCATACAAAGGAGCTCAGAGCACAACAACTAGGCCTGCCTCTCCAAGGCAGGCCACACCGGGATATCCGCCGAGGACACAAAGCCAACAGGAGAAGCAATGATTGATGCCCAAGAATCACGACCAAAAGTCTTCGAGTGGGGCGAGGCTTCTTTCTGGACCTTGCGAGGAGCTGGAGCTTGTTGGTGCCAGACTGGGAGGCGAGGCAACAGTGACAGAGTAGGGCTTCCCAAAATGCTAAGGGGACGCCAGGCATTGCGGCACTCACGTGCCCGATGACCATTCTCAAGGCACTGAGAACACCTAAAAGGGTCTCGACACTCCGCTGCACGGTTAATGTCTACTACGCAACTTTATTCTTGTAGACACGTGTTGGGCCTCCAAGTGCAGAGTTTTGTAGGACAGTAGCAATTTTCCCTCAAGTGGATGACCTAAGGTTTATCAATCCGTGAGAGGTGTAGGATGAAGATGTTCTCTCTCAAACGACCCTGCAACCAAATACAAGCAATCTCTTGTGTGCCCAACACACCCAGTACAATGGCAAATTGTATAGGTGCACTAGTTCCGCGAAGAGATGGTGATAAAAGTGTAATATCGAGAGTAGATATTGGTTTTTGTAATATGAAATTATAAAAATAGCTAGGTAATTATAGTAAACGGGCACAAAAACGGTGTTCCAATGCTTAAAAACAAGGCCTAGGGTCCGTACTTTCGCTAGTGCAATCTCTCAACAGTGCTACATAGTTGGATCATATGATGATCCCTCGAAGTGTAACGAAGAATCACTCCCGAGTTCCTATTAGCGGAGAACAAAAGATAGGAATTGTTTGTAGGGTACGAAGCCACCTCAAAGCTATTCTTTCCATTTGATCTATTCAAGAGTTCGTACTAAAATAACACAACGCTACTGTTTCCGTTCAATCTACCCTAGAGTTCGTACTAGAATAACTCCAAAGCATATTCATATTCATAATACTCAATCCACACAAAGAACTATAAAGAGACCCCAAAGCTCTCGTCGGAGAAAAATGTGCATCAACCCCTATGGATATATTACCCCAATATCACCGCGGGAATCCGCGAGTTGAATGCCATAACATATATCAAGTGGACCAATAAGATACCGCAATTGTCACCTCAAGTATTCATACCACAAGACATATATCATGTGTTCTCATCTCTGAATATTCAATCCGACAAGACAAAACTTCAAAGGGTAAAGATTTAATTCATCACAACAAGAGTATAGAGGGGAGAAACATCATATGATCTGACTATATTAACAAAGCCCATGATATAGATCATGAGACAGAGAGATTAAACACATAGCTACTGGTATAAACCCTCAACCCCAAGGGTGGACTACTCCCTCCTCATCATGGTGGCCGCCGGGATGATGAAGATAGCCACCGGAGATGATTCCCCCCTCTGGCAGGGTGCCGAAACGGGTCTAGATTGGTTTTCGGTGGCTACGGAGCCCTACAGTGGCGAAACTTCTGATCTAGGTTAACCCCTAGGGGTTTCGGAATATTTGGGAATTTATAGTGAAATGAAGGGGTACGAGAGGCCACCGAGGTGGGCACAACCCACCTGGCCTCGCCCAATGGGTTCCTTCTGGTCCAAAAAAAATCCCTGTAAAGTTTCGTTGCGTTTGGACTCCGTTTGATATGGATTTCCTGTGATGTAAAAAACAAGAAAAAAACAGCAACTGGCACTGGGCACTGGGTCAATAGATTAGTCCCAAAAATGATATAAAGTTGCTATAAAATGATTGTAAAACATCCAAGAATGATAAAATAACAGCATGAATACTTCATAAATTATAGATACGTTGGTGACGTATCAGCATCCCCAAGCTTAATTCCTACTCGTCCTCGAGTATGTAAATGATAAAAGAAATAATTTATGAAGTGTGAATACTAGCAAAGTGCATAAGTTGATCAACGATAATTTCAGGCACTTTTTCTAGCATCATAACAACAATTCTTTCTTATAAAACTTCTCATGTTATAGTGGCAATCAATTCACATGTTAAGGTTCAAACAATGAATTCTCTTAAAACTCAACAACCTATGTTCTCAGTTACCAAGCAATTGTAATTCAACTTATTCAATAGAGTCTAAGTAAGAGCTCCACATACTCAACCATCATATAGTCTTCTCGTTGGGGAACATAGTAATTTCGAAAAAAATCCTACGCACACACAGGATCATGGTGATGCATAGCAACGAGAAGGGAGAGTGTTGTCCATGTACCCTCATAGACCGAAAGCGGATGCATTAGCACAACGCGGTTGATGTAGTCGTACATCTTCACGATCCGACCGATCAAGTACCGAACGTACGACACCTTCGAGTTCAGCACACGTTCAGCTCGATGACGTCCCTCGAACTCCGATCCAGCCGAGCTTTGAGGGAGAGTTCCGTCAGTACAACGGCGTGGTGACGATGATGATGTTCTACCGACGCAGGGCTTTGCCTAAGCACTGCTACAATATTATCGAGGTGTACTATGGTGGAGGGGGGCACCGCACACGACTAAGAAATGCAAGAGATCAATTGTTGTGTCTAGAGGTGCCCCCTACCCCCGTATATAAAGGAGCAAGGGGGAGAGGCGGCCGACCAGGAGGAGGCGCGCCAGGGAGGAGTCCTACTCCTACCGGGAGTAGGACTCCCTCCTTTCCTAGTTGGAGTAGGAGAAGGGGGAAGGAGGAGGGAGAGAGGAAGGAAAGGGGGGCGCCGCCCCCCTCCTTGTCCAATTCGGACTAGAGGGAGAGGGGGCGCGCGACCTGCCCTGGCCGCCCCTCCTCTTC